>NC_132899.1:3009824-3057324 GCF_030463535.1 Salminus brasiliensis
GCGATCCCTCCACGCTGGTCTGTAGATGATGATGATGATGATGATGATATTGACGACGATGATGATGAAGGTCAGGCGATGAAATCTAGGCTCGGAAATCCTCCCCGAAGTGCCTCATCTGGTCCTCGGTCATCGAAAGGTAGGTGGCTCTCATGCTTGGAGAGTACTGCAGACAAACACACACACACACACACACACACACACACACACACACACACACACACTTTTCAGTGTTTTGCAGGTCAGATGACAGTCACTGCTTCCTACCTCCAGGTCTACCTGTGCAGGTGTTTCTACACTGGTTAGATGTGAGCTGAATAAAGGTAATGATAAAGCAGGTAATTATCTGTTTGTGTGAGAAGTCATTAATTAATCAAATAAATAAATAAATAAATAAATAAATAAAAGGGCGACAGCATGCACCTACTTAAAGGAACGGTTCGGCAACAACGCTAACGTCGCTAACAAACACTGGAAGTGAATAGTCACCC
This sequence comes from Salminus brasiliensis, assembly GCF_030463535.1. Classification (NCBI taxonomy): domain Eukaryota; kingdom Metazoa; phylum Chordata; class Actinopteri; order Characiformes; family Bryconidae; genus Salminus; species Salminus brasiliensis. The sequence goes on from NC_132899.1 coordinate 3,010,316, forward strand.
AAATTGCATTAAATTAGGTTTTCAATAACGAGTGTATGGAGGCGGGGCTTAGTGAGGTGTGGGCAGGGTAGAACACAGCCAATTAGAGGCTTTTCTGTGTGGTTTCTGTAAATTGAACAATTTCGCTTTTTTATTTTTTTGATTATTATTTTGTTAATTGACCATCGACTTCATGATCAAAAAATAAAATGACAGTTAATATTAAGGGTCTCCCAAATGACGCAGCATCAGACGCCGCTGTATTGGTTTAATAGCCGGTTTATTAGAACAGTAGATGCATAAAATACCTAAAAATTAATACAAATAAATAATAAAATAAACAGATTTCATTTAAAAGATGAAAAACTTATAAGAGCAGCATCCTCCAATCAATGAACAGGATGTGTGAGCTTATTAACATGAAAGCCGTTTATATGAAGTGAAATACTGGCTACTGTAACAGTTCTCAGCTCGGGTTCTGTGTGTTCTCCAACCAGCTAAACTCAATATGTAAGATCTAGAACCTGATGGGGAACCATAAAAAACAAAAAACAAAAAAAAACACAGCCCTGGACTGGGCCAGTCTGCCGTTACTACAAGACTACAGGATCTGGAAGGTGGATTTACGACCCCAGGGTGGTAATGGGGCGGGACAGTGGACTGGGAGGGACATGCCAGCGGGACGACACACACCTGTCCTCCCACTATCCTACATGTGGTCAATCAGCAAAGTCAGGTTTAGTGTCCGAAGAGAGCTTGGAGCTACTAAGCTAATGTAGCTAACAAGTAATGGAGGCTTATATACACCAATTAGCATGGTGCTAACTGCAAGCCTAAATCAGTCATCTCTATTAGACTTGCTTATGTGGGTTCTGACACTGCATGACTCCCTGTTACCTAGAACACGAACTGAGCATGACCGTTAACTATACACTACGTGTCCAAAAGTTTGTGGACATCACTGTAATCAATGGTCATAACAGAGTTATGTTTTTTTTTTCTCCCCAGCTGCTGCAGTAACAGCTTCTACTCTTCTGCAAAGGCTTTAAACTAGATTCTGGAACTTTGCTGTGAGGATTTGATGGCATTCGGCCATGGGAGCATTAGTAAACATTAGTAAGGTCAGGTACTGACAATGGGTGATTAGTTATATATCACAAAAAATGCCACTCAAACTCATCCCAGAGTTATTGGCTGGAGCTCCAGCACTCCAGCAGAGAAGTCAGCTCCACAGCCCAGTGCTCCCAGTGCTCCCAGTGCTGCAGGGCTTTAAACCCCTCTATCATCCGGATGGCACTGGGCATGCTGACTGTAGAATCATGCATGGCTGCTCCAGAGCCTCCTGTTCAGCGCTTTTCTATGGTGGTCTGCAGGGAACGCCAGTGTCAGTCATGGGTGCACCATAAAGTAGTTGGACTCCCTCGATAAAAGGAGTGTCCGGATACTTTTGTACATAACAGGGCCTGTTTGCACCTGCCATTAAGGTGTAGTTTGTAAAATAGTGGAGAATCCACTAAAGAACTCCACTAATGCAGTTCTCTTTAGGGACTACTTTCTGTAGCTGCACTACACCCTGCAGCATGTATCCCTCCACCATTTTAATGATATGGTTCTAAAAGCAGGTTCTAGAGCTGAACTCTTCTCAGAACTCTGGTAGAACAGTGTCTCAGGCATCAGGCAGCGTCTTCACCACCATTAGGTGAAGAACTTTCTGTGAGGAGCTTTTATTAGAGCTTCAGACGTCTGCTTCCCTTCACCTCCACTGTAGAACTCCAGACTCCAGAAGCTCTGACTGGGGGAGCTTATCTAGAACCGAGCGTTTCACACCAAACCCACACTCTGAATGGATCTGTTTACTTACTAACTGCTTAATATCTCTATGATCATTAGTGAGGGATGCTCCTGCATGGCTCGTTAGCTACACCAGCAGGACTTTGCTGATGGACCAGAACCCATCTGGGGGACTGATTCTTCACTAAGGTATTCCTTGAAGGTTTTAAGGGTTAAAGAGAGAGAACCACACACTAAACTCGATGACTAATGGGGGTCCATGCTAGGAGTGACGAGGACCTGGGTTTACTTTTACACAGAGGGGCCGAAAATGCAGAAAAACAAAGGGATGAAGTGAGCAAAGCAGGAGAGGTACGACCTGAGACTACGACAGGTTAGACAGACAGAGGGGTGAGAGGGCGAGCGAGAGACAGAGAGTGAGAGAGAGAGACAGAGAGTGAGAGACAGGGAGTGAGAGAGAGACAGAGAGTGAGAGAAGCAACTTACGCAGTTTGTATATGGCTGAGAGTTTAGATCCGATAAAGAAAGAAGAAAAAAATAAAAACAAACAAACACAGAAACAAACAAACAAACAAACAAAGAAAAGCGTAAAAGACTATTCGCTGAAAAAAGAGGAGGTTAATGATCATCTGAAGGACAGTGGTTAGCCATGAACATCAGATACAAATACAGAGCCCATCTCCTCCACTGCCCCGACTCGTCTAATGGCCGTAAGGGTTCAAGAACCAATCACAGTGATTGTCTCCACAGTGGAGCTGAGCCAGCAGACCCACCCCCTCACCAGGACTCCTTCCATCCCTTGCAATGCTCCCGACACTAGGAGGAGGGTGAGGACAAGCCCATGCCTCCATACTCCACCAATACCCGTGGAGTCAGACACCGCCTCTTTTAAACCTGCAGCCAAACTGGTCTCTTGACCTCCAGTTCAGTGGCGTTATTACTTCTACAGTGTTTAAAAGGACAGGTGGCGTTTCCTGAGACTGGACCAGTGTTTGTCTTCCCTATAATCACACACACACACACACATATTCCCGAGTGTGTGTGTATGTGTGTGTGTGTGTGTGTGTGTGTGTGTTTGCTCATCTAGAAATTTACTCACAGAAGGAGGAGGAGATCCTCTGCCTATTAGAGGCACATTCTCGTACCGTGGATTTCCCCCAAACAGAGCCGTCTGATTCCTGAAAGGGGTTGGGAGAGAGAGAGAGAGAGAGAGAGAGAGAGAGAGAGAGAGAGAGAGAGAGCTTCTAATGAAATGCAGTAGAATTAAAGGCAGTGGGGAGTAAAGGCAGCGGGGGGTAAAGGCAGTAGAATTAAAGGCGGTGGGGAGTAAAGGCAGCGGGGGGTAAAGGCAGTAGAATTAAAGGCATCGGGGGGTAAAGGCAGCGGGGGGTAAAGGCAGTAGAATTAAAGGCGGTGGGGAGTAAAGGCAGTAGAATTAAAGGCAGTAGGGAGTAAAGTCAGTAGAATTAAAGGCAGTGGGTAGTAAAGGAAGTAGAATTAAAGGCAGTACAATTAAAGGCAGCGGGGGGGTAAAGGCAGCGGGGGGGTAAAGGCAGCGGGGGGCGGTAAAGGCAGTAGAATTAAAGGCAGCGGGGAGTAAAGGCAGCGGGGAGTAAAGGCAGTAGAATTAAAGACAGCGGGGAGTAAAGGCAGCGGGGAGTAAAGGCAGCGGGGAGTAAAGGCAGTAGAATTAAAGGCAGCGGGGAGTAAAGGCAGCAGAATTAAAGGCAGCGGGGAGTAAAGGCAGCGGGGAGTAAAGGCAGCAGAATTAAAGGCAGCGGGGAGTAAAGGCAGTAGAATTAAAGGCAGCGGGGAGTAAAGGCAGTAGAATTAAAGGCAGCGGGGAGTAAAGGGGGGGTTCACCAGCTGGTCTAAAAGGGACGGTTTACCAAAAACCTCAAATTTACCCAACTACCTCAAATGTGACTCTAAATGGAGGAGGGGGGGCGTGTCTTACATATATTCAGTGACGGGTGCGTTTGAAGTGGCTGGAGCGGCGGGAGGGTGCAGGCTGTTCTGGCTGCCCATGCTGCTGCTGTAGCTACAGAAACTGTGCAGATTCGCCTGCTGAGCATTCTGGGAACCCATCCTCCGGACACGCGGGTTGAAGGGGTCCTCCTCGTCTATATCGTCGTAGTCCCTCTCTCTACAGAGACAGAGGGGGGGTCTTCATTCGATGATAACGCAAATATACAAGTTTCTCTGAATGGATTTTGGTCTAGGTGTGTGTGTGTGTGTGTGTGTGTACCTGTTGGCTATCTGTCTCCAAGCCCGTGGAATTGCACACAGCATAGTACAGAAAGCACCAGCAGCCAGTAGGGAGAACAAGCACAGATAGAGCAGACCCTCAACTCCATCATAACACACCCCCATCAGAGCGTCCAGATAGTCCTGCACACGGAGCGTTACGGTCATACACACTTCAGAGATCTGACACTTCAAGAGTTTGAGAGCAGAACAATTCCCATACCTGATATTTTCTACTTTCTGACCTACTGCATCAAAACAATAACGCAGTAGGTCAGCTGTGGGTCAACAGATGATGAAACAGTAAGTAGTCAGTCAGTACTGAGACAGCAGACGAATGTGACACAGCAGTGATAATAAAATAGTAAGTCAGTAGTCCGTCAGTAGTGGTGATTCAGCAGACTAACGCAGGCCATAATGCAATAATTCAGTAGTCAGTCAGTATTGAGATGACCAGTAAATCAGTAGTCAGGTAGCAGACGTTACATAAAGTTACACAGCAGACATAATAGAGTAAGCCAGTATTCAGCAGTGAGCGCCAATCCATTGTCAGTAGTCAGTAGTGACAGACTATTTAATACAGTAAGGCAGTATTCAGTACTGACAACCAATACATTAAGTCAGTAATGACAGAAAATACTAGTCAACAGTCAGATAATAATACATTAAGGTAGTAGTCAGTACCGACACCTAATACATTAAGTCAGTAGTGACACCTAATGCATTGTCTGTAGTCAGTACCGACAGCTATTACATTAAATCAGTAGTGACACCTAATACATTGTCTGTAGTCAGTACCGACACCTAATACATTAAGTCAGTAGTGACACCTAATACATTGTCTGTAGACAGTAGTGACAACTACTACAGCTGATACACTGTCAGTAGTCAGTAGTGACATACAATATAGCAAGTCAGTAGTGACAGACTACTGTAATACAGTAAGGCAGTATTCAGTACTGACAACCAATACATTAAGTCAGTAATGACGGAAAATACTTGTAAACAGTCAGATAATACAGTAAGATAGTAGTCAGTACCGACAGCTAATACATTAAATCAGTAGTGACAGCCAATACATTGTCTGTAGTCAGTACTGACAGCTACTACAGCTGATACACTGTCAGTAGTCAGTAGTGACATACAATAGTCTGTCACTACTGACTTGCTATATTGTAATACAGTAAAGCAGAATTCAGTACTGACAAACAATAATATAGTAAGTCAGTATTAACAGTCAGTTATAATAGAAGAAGCCAGTTTTCAGTACTGACAAACAATAATACTTAAGGTCAGTAGTCAGTAGTGACAGAAAATACTAGTCAGTAGTCAGATAATAAAACAGTGAGCGAGTATTCAGCAGTGAAAGCCATTACACTGTCAGTAGTGACAGACAATATAGCAAGTCAGTAGTGACAGACTATTATTATACAGTAAGCCAGTATATTCAGTACTGACAAGCAATACATTAAGTCAGTAGTGACTGACAATAATATAGTAAATCAGAAGTGACCAACTATTATAATACATTAAGTTAGTAGTCAGTACTGATAAACAATAACTCATTAATTCAGTAGTCAATAGTGACAGAAGATAATACAGTAAGCCAGTATTCAGCAGTAACAGTCAATACATTAAGTCATTAGTAACAGACAGTAATACATTGTCAGTAGTGAGAGAGCAGACCTATACAGTGAGTCAGCAGTCAGTACTGACTCAGCAGATAATAAAACAGGCTGCCTGCAACTTAGAAATAGAAATTCTGATGGTGAACCCCCCTAAGGGCAGTGGTCAGTACCTTATTAAGTCCTCTGCAGTCCAGCAGAGCGGTCAGCTGGTGCAGGCTGCCCTCAGAGTTATTTAGCAGTTGCTGAATGCCCAACAGATCCCTCTATAAAACATACACATCAAACATACAGTTGATCAGGATTACAGTTTAAACCATGCACACACACACACACACACACACACACACACACACACTTTAATACAGAACTCTATTCTACATTTCTCTTGTATTTCTAGTTCTCCACTCATGTTTGTGTGGGTTTCTGAATATTTAGTAGAATTGTTAAGAAATGTGAACCTTTATCAGCCACATGCAAAAGTTTGTGCACCCACAGACAAACTCTACGTACAGTTGTTGTTGTAAGTGTAAATGAGTCATGTCCTCTACAGACACACACCACTGTGCATTTGAATACACACTGTACGCTTGTGTGTACACTCACCTCAGCTGTGGGAAACAGAGGCACAGCGAACTGCAGTAATCCTTGGACCTGGATCTGCATGGTGGTCAGGGATCGCTGGAAAACTGTCAGAGACTGCAAAACAAACTGATCCAGGGTCAGATTACACTCTTAACACTAATAAATACAAATAAACACTAATTAAAAACTGCAAAACAAACTGATCCAGGGTCAGATTACACTCCTAACACTAATAAATACAAATAAACATTAATAAAACAAACTGATCCAGGGTCAGATTCCACTCAAATACTAATAGAAACAAACTGATCCAGGGTCAGATTCCACTATAAAGTCAAATAAATACAAAACAATTTGAATGAAAACTGCAAAACAAACTGATTCAGGGTCAGATTCCACTCCAAACACTAATAAATACAAATAAACACTAATAAAACAACTGATTCAGGGTCAGATTCCACTCTAAACACTAATAAATACAAATAAACACTAATAAAACAACTGATTCAGGGTCAGATTCCACTCCAAACACTAATAAATACAAATAAACACTAATAAAACAACTGATTCAGGGTCAGATTCCACTCCAAACACTAATAAATACAAATAAACACTAATAAAACAACTGATTCAGGGTCAGATTCCACTCTAAACACTAATAAATACAAATAAACACTAATAAAACAACTGATCCAGGGTCAGCTTCCACTCCAAACACTAATAAAAACAAATAAACACTAATAAAACAACTGATTCAGGGTCAGATTCCACTCCACCATCAAACAAAATGACCAAAAACCAATGAACTACTGATACACATCCACTAGGGATCGCTGGACAATTGTCAGAGACTGAAAAAACAAACTGATCCAGGGTCAGATTCCACTCCAACGTTAAATAAATACTAATAAACACTAATAAAACAACTGATCCAGGGTCAGATTCCACTCCAACGTTAAATAAATACTAATAAAAACCATCTGATTCAGGGTCAGATTCCGAAGTGATTTTGGAAATGATAACCGATCAGAATAACTGTCAAATCAGCTGCCCCCCACACTCACACTGCCAGATTGTCAAATCAGCTGCCCCCCACACTCACACTGCCAGACACTCACACTGCCCACACTGACCTGAGCTCCCCCACACATTACGAAACACCACAAATCCGTCCTGCAGGACAATTAGTGAAAACCTGGAGATAAGAGTCTGGCCTACACTGCATTACACTGTCTCACCAGCAGAGGGAGCACTTCGACCACAAACCAATCAGGGTCTAGTTTCCCCAAAAGCTCTGTAGCATTAAAGCATTGAGACCTTCAGAACGGAGAGAGAGAGTGTTTAATGTGATGCTCCCTCGACCACTTACTGATGATCTTTCTGCTAAGAGGCTTTTTGGAGTGCTGGTGTAGGTCAGTGATGATTTAACCTGCTGAATTAACGTCACTCCTGCCCTCCCTCTCCCGGGTTTAACCTGCATAGTTAACCCATCTGGCAGTAAAAACATACACTCACACACACAACTAAATAGGGGCAGTAAGCACATACACAGAGAGCCAGAGCCATCTCAGCACCTGGGGAACAGTTAGTGTCTTAAGCAAGGCACCTCAGCTGAGAACGTTGAGGGTGTGCGATGTTCTTCACCTCACCCTCCAATTTCAGGCGTCCCAATACTTTTGTCCATATGGAGTATCTGACAGTTTTGGGCTGATCGGCTTTCAGTCTGAGGAAGAGGAACATGTGGGGCCTCTTGCAGGCAGACCAGTCTGATGCTGACCTCTATCTCAGCCACAAACGCTGCGGGTAAGCCCTGTACTTCACCCCACCCTCCACTTTCAGGTGGTCCGATGATTCGAACCAGCCACCTTCTGGCCACTAATTTCGCCTCTCTAACTTTTAGGCCACGGCTGATGCTCTCAGCACCTATGCTCTCTTTTTAACACCCCTGATTTCAGAAGAATGAATGCCATGAATGAGCAGGTGTCCCAATACTTTTGTCCACACTGTGTATCTGAGAGACTGATCGACTTGCGGTCTGAGGAAGAGGGGAAACTAGGGGAATTCCCATCTATGGCTTTAAACAGCAGTAACTGGTTGTAATCAGAAGACCCGGACTATAAAGAGGAAGATCTGACAACCCCAATTAACCACCAACAGGCAGATTTAATTACTCTGCTTTGATCTGACATTAGATCAGACCACTCCCAATCAAAGGGCGAGAAACAAACGAAGCTGAAGAACAAAGCAGCTTTACACACATACGATCTCACCACACACATATACACACACACACACATATATATATATATATACACACACACACACACACACACACACACACACACACACACACACACACACACACACACAGAACACTGATATGCAGTGGAGGGTTATGAATGTGTGTGTGTTAGGCCTGTTTGCTGAAGTGTAAAGAGGCTTTATTGATCCTGAGTGTACGATCTCACCACACACACATATATACACACACACACACACACACACACACACACACACACACAATCAGAAAGAGAGAGAGAGAGACTGGTAGAGAGACATATACTGGTACCTGTTGGAAGGGGTTGGGGAGCGTCTGGCTGCAGTATAGATAATAATGAACGATTTCTGTGGAGAGAATCAGACACACAGTCAGATCAGGGTGTTTATCCGAGATCAGGAGACACGGGACGACAGGACAGGGGTGTGAGATCTGTAACTGCTAATCTATAACTGTGCTAATAATACATTTACGTTCACGACCTACAGAGGTGGGCCAGCGCAGTGTTTGGAGTCCTGCCCAAGGACACTTATTGGTGTAGCGCAGCCTGTTCAACCTGACCGGGAATCGAACACCAGTCTCCTACATGGCAGAGTAGCTCATTGGTAGTGGTGTTATCCACCGCGCTACATCAATTCACCAGTAATACTAGAGTTAGCTACCTAATTAACTAACTAGCTAATTAATTAACTAAGAAGATTCAGCACACACAGATGGTTCGGAATTCCGGAAAAAAAAACTATTGCAGTTACTACACATCAGAATTTTTTTATTTACACATCGTACATTTTTGAATTACACATTGTAAATTTTTTTAATTACACATTGTACACATAGTACACATTATTGTCCCATTTGTCTAAAGACATAAAAAACCCACATTTGTGTAATTTAACACTGGAATTTGTTTAATTACATTTTGCACGGAGTTCCACAACTGCTATACTTATGTAATTTGACATATATATATATATATAAAATGAATTCCGAAATAATTACATATCAGAATTTCTCTTGGTAACGTCAGCGTCAACCAAGCGTTCGCAAAAGTAACACTCAGGGCTTTTTGTTAGATGGATCAGAATACAGGAAAAAGACCCATTACTAGGGCTGGCCGATACAGTGAAAATACTATATCACGATATGTAAATACTTTTTTCGTGATACACAATATTTATCACGATACTGTAATCACAGATTAAATACATCATATAATCTACAGATCAGATCCTCTCTGTACTGAATACAGTGATTTATACTCAACATCTGCTGCTCTTCATCTAATGAACCCTTCAGTCTGATCACACTGTTAGTAATGAACCCTGCAGCTGATCAGTGTTTATTAAGCAGTAATAACAGTCTCCTCCGCATGATCAGAAAAGCTTATCGTTATTACCAAAACAAAATGTATCACGATGCAATAAAATATCGTCATATTGCCCAGATCTACGTATTACACACTTACAGAGTTACACTTGTGAAGTTACATACTGCAGCTTTATTACTGCTACAACTAATTACAAGTAATTACTTGGAAATTCCACAGTTTGTCTAATTACATATCAAAAGTAAAACTTGTTATATTTGCATAATTAAACATTGGAATTCTGCAAAGTGTAACATCTGTGTTATTATATTGTTATAATATATTGTTATTATATTATAACTGCTATACTTCTGTAATTACATACAGTATTTATATATATATATATATTTGTCTGATTACAGAATTATCAGAATTCCACAGCTTGTTACATTTGTGTTATTAGAAATTGGAATTCCACAGTTTACCTTCGTACACAATCTGAATATCACAACTTATAACAACTTATAACTCAAATATTTCTTAGTGTTGCGCGCGCATGTGGGTGTGTGTGTGTGTGTGTGTGCGGGGGTGTGTGTGCGTGTGTGTGTGCGAGACCTGAGCTGATGACGTCTTTGGTCTGGTTCATGATGAACTTGTCTGGAGACACACAGAAATCACTGGTACCCTGTAGAAAAAAAAAGGCACACACACACACACACACAAACACACACACACATTAAATAGTGGCAAATTTGAGCAAACAGTTTGTTTTGGAACAACAGTGTATTGCTTCAGATTCTCAGTCCGACCAGAATCCCTGAATCCCTACGTTTTTAATTATTAATAAAGTTTTATTTAAATTGTATTAATTTTATTCTGAAAGTTGGTCTTTTTAACGACTCACAGGTGGAGGCAGACTGTAATCCAGCTGTATGCATGTCACAAAACATATTTACACACTTGCATTAATTTACATATATAGGTAGGAACACACACACACACACACACACCCCCACACACACACCAACCAGTGCTGGGGAAAAACATGAACTTCCCAAACCACATTTACATATATGTAAATTTCTCCACAGCTGAATGCACAAGCACCGCTGATTTCCCCCGAGTTCACCCTGATCTCTCACTGCAGATATAGCCTAATTCCACACTCTGACCAGCACTGCCCAGGCCACACACACACACAATAAATTTTTTTGTGTTCCTAATAAAGTGGCCAGAGAGTGGAAGCACAAGGCAGGTGTTTCCAATAAAGTGGCCAGTGAGCGGAAGCACAAGGCAGGTGTTTCCAATAAAGTGGCCAGTGAGTGGAAGCACAAGGCAGGTGTTTCCAATAAAGTGGCCAGTGAGCAGAAGCACAAGGCAGGTGTTTCCAATAAAGTGGCCAGTGAGCGGAAGCACAAGGCAGGTGTTTCCAATAAAGTGGCCAGTGAGCGGAAGCACAGGGCAGGTGTTTCCAATAAAGTGGCCAGTGAGCGGAAGCACAAGGCAGGTGTTTCCAATAAAGTGGCCAGTGAGTGGAAGCACAAGGCAGGTGTTTCCAATAAAGTGGCCAGTGAGTGTGTAAACAGTTTTGGAACTCACCACAGCTGTTGCTATATCAGCTCCCAGAGACGCCCAGCTCAGGATCAGAGTCAGAACACCAAACACCATCATCCTGCAACACACACACACACACACACACACACACACACACACACACACACTGTGTTACACAGGTTCAGTTTCAGGTGTGTATGTTCATTAGTTTCTGAGATACACAGGCTTTGAAGAACGAGCCAATGAGAGAACCACTCTTCACCGTTTGCACCACAGAATAAGTCTCTACAGCTTGGAATGTAATGAAGATTTATAGAGGCTTTTTTTTTACAGCAAACACCACAAAGCAGCTTTACAGAGATCTTTTTTTTTAGCAGCTAGTGGCAACAGTGGCGAGGAAAAACCCCTTCGGCTCAAGAGGTAGAAACTCTGACTCCTCAGGTCGACACCGGATCATAATTAAAAGCAAAACTGGGGCAGTGGTGCTCAGCAGCTGGAGCTCTGGGCTATTGATGACAGGGTTGTAGGTTCAATACCCGGGACTTACGTGGTGAGGAGCCAGCGGGACTGCTTGGCCAGTCCGAGACAAGCTGCCAGACAGATGACCAGATCCAGGATCAGGATCAGCAGATACGTCAACCACCTATAGAACAGGAACACAATATTTTAACATAGGTATTGTGATATACACAGAGGAGGCGGAGCTACAGTCTCTCATTAGGGCGAATAATAATTAATAACGCTCTAAATGTAGGTATTGTGATATACACTGAGGAGGCGGAGCTACAGTCTCTCATTAGGGCGAATAATAATTAATAACGCTCTAAATGTAGGTATTGTGATATACACTGAGGAGGAGGAGCTACAGTCTCTCATTAGGGCGAATAATAATTAATAACGCTCTAAATGTAGGTATTGTGATATACACTGAGGAGGCGGAGCTACAGTCTCTCATTAGGGCGAATATTAATAACTCTCTAAATGTAGGTATTGTGATATGCACTGAGGAGGAGGAGCTACAGTCTCATTAATGTGCATATTGATAACGCTCTAAATGTAGGTATTGTGATATACACTGAGGAGGCGGAGCTACAGTCTCATTAGGGTGAATAATAATTAATAACGCTCTAAATGTAGGTATTGTGATATACACTGAGGAGGCGGAGCTACAGTCTCTCATTAGGGTGAATAATTAATAATGCTCTAAATGTAGGTATTGTGATATACACTGAGGAGGAGGCGGAGCTACAGTCTCTCATTAGGGTGAATAATAATTAATAACGCTCTAAATGTAGGTATTGTGATATACACTGAGGAGGAGGCGGAGCTACAGTCTCATTAGGGTGAATAATAATTAATAACACTCTAAATGTAGGTATTGTGATATACACTGAGGGGGAGGAGCTACAGTCTCATTAGGGTGAATATTAATAACGCTCTAAATGTAGGTATTGTGACATACACTGAGGAGGCGGAGCTACAGTCTCTCATTAGGGTGAATAATAATTAATAACGCTCTAAATGTAGGTATTGTGATATACACTGAGGAGGAGGAGCTACAGTCTCTCATTAGGGTGAATAATAATTAATAATGCTCTAAATGTAGGTATTGTGATATACACTGAGGAGGAGGAGCTACAGTCTCTCATTAGGGCGAATAATAATTAATAACGCTCTAAATGTAGGTATTGTGATATACACCGAGGAGGCGGAGCTACAGTCTCTCATTAGGGTGAATATTAATAACGCTCTAAATGTAGGTATTGTGATATACACTGAGGAGGCGGAGCTACAGTCTCTCATTAGGGTGAATAATAATTAATAACGCTCTAAATGTAGGTATTGTGATATACACTGAGGAGGAGGAGCTACAGTCTCTCATTAGGGTGAATAATAATTAATAACGCTCTAAATGTAGGTATTGTGATATACACTGAGGAGGCGGAGCTACAGTCTCTCATTAGGGTGAATATTAATAACGCTCTAAATGTAGGTATTGTGATATACACTGAGGAGGCGGAGCTACAGTCTCTCATTAGGGTGAATATTAATAACTCTCTAAATGTAGGTATTGTGATATGCACTGAGGAGGAGGAGCTACAGTCTCATTAATGTGCATATTAATGACGCTCTAAATGTAGGTATTGTGATATACACTGAGGAGGCGGAGCTACAGTCTCTCATTAGGGTGAATATTAATAACGCTCTAAATGTAGGTATTGTGATATGCACTGAGGAGGAGGAGCTACAGTCTCATTAATGTGCATATTAATAACGCTCTAAATGTAGGGATTGTGATATACACTGAGGAGGCGGAGCTACAGTCTCTTATTAGGGTAATACGAAAGATAATTTACTACATTAAATGCTTCTTTTAGAGAGTGTAAAGCAAGTGTGTGTGAGAGATTGATGTGCATAAAGTGAAGAGTGTGTGTGTGTGTGTGTGTGTGTGTGTGTAGTCTCTGGCATGTGTGTATTTGTGGAGCTGCGGTCACTCTCCTTAGACAGGATGATTAATATTAGATGAGTCAGATCTATAGGCTTTAATATTTCATACTCTGAAAGCTGGGCCGGGGGATTTACTCAGCAGCACTGCTCTCAATAGAGCTCACACACTCACTCACACACACACACACACACACACACACACACACACACACACACACACACACACACACACACACACACACACACACACACACACACATTCCTCTGCCTATGATCTTACTAAAGAGGATCTTTTCAGAGTCTGATAGAACCTGATAATGTGACTAAAGGCAGGAAGAAAGATTGTCTGACTCTAAACACACATCAGCACACACACACACACACACACACACACACACACACACACACACACACACACGCCACTGAGGCGAGCGGTAAAAGCGTCTTAATGGCTGTGTTGCAGCAACAGCCCTATTACTCTAACATCAACTACAGGGTTTCTCCACAGCGCTCTAATGAGAATTAATGTAGAGTAATGGCTTTAAATCAGTCTACAGAGGTGATCACACACACTGCCCACAGCCTCCCAGGTCCAGATCAATGAAAGTGACCATACCCATCTCTCCTAATCGACACACAGAAAGCATGCAGATAGACTGAATGTAAGGAAAGAAATCACTAGTAGTTGTAGTAGAATTAGCAGCACCAGTATTACTGCATTAGTGTTAGTGCTACTGCAGCAGTATCAGTGGTAGTAATACTATAGTAATTTAATATTACAGCAGTATCAGTGGTAGTAATACTATAGTAATTTAATATTACAGCAGTATCAGTGATAGTAATACTATAGTAATTTAATATTACAGCAGTATCAGTGGTAGTAATACTATAGTAATTCTATAATATTACAGCAGTATCAGTGGTAGTAATACTATAGTAATTCTATAATATTACAGCAGTATCAGTGGTAGTAATACTATAGTAATTTAATATTACAGCAGTATCAGTGGTAGTAATACTATAGTAATTCTATAATATTACAGCAGTATCAGTGGTAGTAAAATCATAGTAGCTGTAGTATTACAGCAGTGTGAGTTGTAGTACTGAAACAGTATTATTGGCAGTATTAATATAGTGGATGTAGTATTACAGCAGTACGAGTATTAACACTGTTATTGTGTCAGTATTAGTGGTAATAAAACCAAAGTAGGTATAGTATTACAGCTGCGTTAGTGCTAGCACCTTATAGGCAGCATTAGAACAGTATAACTGGTAGTATTATCATAGTGCTAGTAGTAGTATAGCAGTATCACTGGTTGGAGTAGTTCTATTACGGCAGTGCTTGTGGTAGTAATATTATTGTGTGCCTGTATCTCTGTGTACCGTGTATAGAGCATCCTTGCTTCCTCATTAAAAGACATTGTCTATTCAGGGTGAGCTAAGCCTTCTTTGTAAACCACGCCGTATCATTTGCAAAACAAATGAAACGATACGTAGGTGCTGAAGTGTGCTGGGAGTATGAATCAGCCCAATTGAACCATGCCTCTAGACTCTGGGGAGCTTCTTTTGAGCCCATCCTTTACCTGAAGAGCACCAGCTACCTCATTCAAGAGCAGACAGATAACTGCTACCTAACCATGTCATTAAAACCAATTCATTATATAAGGTTTCAGAGCTGCTATTAACGAGGCCATGTAATGCTGTAAAAGCAAGCACCATTACATCTCACATTATTGATCTGCCAGTGGCACTGATACTGCTGATCACTTTCTCAGCAGTGCACTGAGATGCATTTTTGGAGGCAGGAGAATAGCATATATATATATATATATATATATATATATATATATATATATATATATACAAACCAAACCATAAAATGTACCAAAATATTTGTGCATGAATCACTTTGCACATTTCATTTCTTCCAGCATGTTAAATTCAGGAAATAAACAGTAACAGTGTACTAAAATGTCTTTCTCCTTAGAATGTGACAAATTTACGCTTGCAAAAGCTATACGTGGTGCTTCAACAAGGGTGTCTAAACTTTTGCACATGACTTTACATTGTTCGAAAAGACCTCAACATAAATTCTACACAGTAACGTGCAGAGATTAACACAGCTGATATGAAAATTCTTCGAAAAATGCTTAAGGGTATTCCTCAGGGTTCAATTCTTGGTAACATGTTTATGTCGTTATTTCAACACTGTTCACGACATTCTTTCCCGACATGATTAACACTTCAGATCCTTCATAATTTTAGCTTATTTTTATTTAGTTCTTTTTTGCATAGAGAATACATGGTACACTGTAAGCTATAGACCAGTGTTTCTCAACCCTGGCCCTGGAGGCATCCCGTCCTGCTAATTATTGCTTTCTCTTCTCCCAACACACCTGATTCAACTAATCAGTGAATCAACTAATCAGTGGGTTAACGAGCTCTTTTAGAGTTGCAGGAGGTGTGTTCCACCACTAAATCAGTCATCAGGACCAGGATTGAGAAACACTGCTAAGACTAAGACTAATGAATGTAATGCAGAGCCTAAAGGAAACCTTAAGCTGCAAATCGTTAGCTAATAATGTTCGGATTTGCATGGTATTGTGGGACCTGTAGTGAATTTAGGGGTATAACTAAGGTCCCTGTAGTTTTGTTTGCCCCCGCTTGTTCAGTTCCCTGTTCTTGCAGTGAAACGACTGAAAACAAACAAGTGTTTCTGATATTCTGGCCTTTCCCCTAGACATCCCTAGGTAGTTTGAGCCCGTTTACCTGTAATACTCCACGAAGGCAGTGTGGTCAGCGATGGCAGACAGGTCTACTTTGGCCTGCTCCCAGTCCGGCAGCCCCAGCAGCTGTTTAATGATATTGTCCGACATCTGCTGCATAAACTGCAGGGTCTGCACGAAGTCCCCTCGCGTGGCGAAGATCTCGTCCAGTCGTGACAGGTGATCCTTCAGCCCACTCTGCATTCCACCCATAGTGCCAGTCACCTGAAAAAGAGCACATTTGAATAGCATTAATTTACGTACTCGGTTATTAATCCTCATGTAGACGTATTTTTTTGGTAACAGTTTGATTTAGCATAGCTCGTGAAGTCCCACTGGGTTCTATTTTAGGGCCTACAAAATAATAATGGCCACTGCGCTACTGTGCAGATATCCAACGACAACCCTTCTCCACTCGTTGCGTAAGCTGATTGGCTCATTTTGCTGAAGGGTGGGGCTTTATTTGTTAACAGACGCCGCGTTGAGCATTGCGAGAACTCCCATTCATAGTTCAGCCAGTGGCCGCTCTCCTCAATGTCTCTGGCTGAACTGGATACTTGGACAGTTCTACGGCTCTATCAGTGAGCCTGATAGAGCCTGGACTGTGTACCAGGCACAACAGGTACCTCAACCAACCTCCAATTAGTCGGTGCTGGTATTTTGGAGTTGTTTAATAGGGTTGAACGGTAATAACTGATCAGTTGTGGAACTACTTTTTGTCTGAAGGATCTGACCATATTGAAGCATCTTGCCGTTTTTAGTTTTGTCCATGGTTTGAACCCTGTAGCTGCTTCTGTCCACTGAATAGTGAATAGATTTGGATGAATGGACCAATAGAAATGCTCCAAATGATTTTGAACGGATTCTAATTTTACATTTACTTGAATTCAAAATTAACAACTTTTTTTTTTTTTAACCTTTTTAAGTCCATTTTGGAGGTACATTCTTCATTGGACAGCGCCGATCTTCAGGATGAAATTCAGGGCTTCTTTGATTTATCGTTAATTTACTTTTTTCTCATATCTGCGACCAAATCACAGCCACGATGTTTCTCGCAATACCGTATTCTCTCTCACGTCCTATTGCTTAAATCAACATCGGCCTACGATTCCCACAGCGATGCATTTCTTATAAAATGTCAATCAAATTTGGCTCACGACCCAAAAGTCCTGGGAAAACAAGATTCGACGAGAAATCAAGCTTTTTGTTTAATAGTTATGAAAACACACTGAATAGCGAACACTACAGGCAAGGTAAATACATCACTGCATGGCTGAGCGGTGGGCCTCCCGCCCCCTGGTTACGAGAGGATTACCGATCTGGAGCACAAAGGTTCTTATTCAGCAGACAGATCTGAACGGCCCAAATGCCAACAGGCCTAATGACAGAGCGCTAAATGTGGAAAGGGTGTGTGAGCGTATTTTGGCTGTGTGGTAAAAATGCGACGGGCTGTTTTCTGTGAGAACTCGGATGTGTTCCAGTGCGCCGGAGGTTTATTTAGAAGGCGGTTCTGCAAGACTAAGGAGGTTGGTCTTTCTAAATTAGATGCTCAGTTATGACTTCTTCCTCTGGGGCCAAAAGAATTCAGCGTTTTACCTCTGATTCTCAGTTCCGTCAACAATACAAATATTATTTGAGCTTAAAAAACACTAGTAAATTCGACCCTTCCTCTCTAGAGAGTCGCCCAGTCGTTCAGTCTCTCCTGACTCTGACCTACAAAGCCAAGACTGGACCAGCCAGCTCCTCCGTACTTGATGGCGATGGTCAAAATCCGATCTGCACCAAGAGCCCTTCCAGCTTCAAATACGGTTCGGCTCGACCCGCCATCCTTTAAGATCCACGGAAGACGAGCGTCCAGACTTTTTACTGTCCTGCACCGAAGTGGTGGAACGAGCTTCCCCTGGGTGTCCGAACAGCAGAGTTCAACACTCACTGTCCTCAAACCCAGACTGAAGACCCTCCTCTTCTGAGAGTACTCAGGCGAAGAGAAGAGTACTATGGGCTCCATATTGACTTGTGTTTAGTAGAGTCTAAGATTAGAGGAGCTTTGAATTATTCAAACTAGTCTATTTAAACTAGCTGAGGTTTTTCTTGGGTAAATAGCAAAGCACTTTTGTAAGTCGCTCTGGAGAAGAGCGTCCGCTAAATGCCTTAAATGTAAATGTAGTAAATGAGCTGCAGCTGTTCACTGTTTAGTCTTATCTATAGATCACGACGTCCCCAGACCGGGACTCTTTCAACAGTGGAGCGCCGAGCCCTGCTGGGATTTGAACATATGATAAGGGTTGTAAGAAAATATTAATATATCGTATCAAATTAACGCTAAATTATATATTTGCTTAATCTTATCCAGAGCGACTTACGAGGTTACTCATATTGGTGGGAGTCTTGGCGTGCCAAGGACTTAGAACGATCATCCAGACTGATAACCGAACCCCAAGCTCCTTACATGGCGTGGTAGCTCACTGGCAGGTAGAGATGTTATTTGTTGGGCCACATCAACCAATACTGTAACACCAACTGTAACACAGTCATATCAGAACATTATGACCACCATTGGATTGAAATGAGCTCGGCCCAACCGGGTATCCCAGTAAACACACGTCGTGGTCTACTTTCTTACACTGTTGTCCAAAGGTTGCACTGCTTACGGTCTGTCGACGCAGTCACAACTTCATCATTAGGGACAATTGCCTTTAGGTCATAAGACTACGGTTTCGACAACTTTCCAAAATTTTGATCATGTTCCAGTATCCATAAAGTGGTAGAATCTCAGGAAACGCCAAATTTGTGGGACTTCTCGTACACTCAGTGCCTCCCAATCACATTAAAATGGTGCCCCATGGGCCAGTAATGCCAGAGGGGAACGAGGACTTAGGTGAGGGGTACAGAGCAATTGACACCCCACTATTAGGCAGGTGGTCATAATATTTTGATATGGTGTAACACTACTTTTGCGATACTGTGTGGACTCTTAAAACACTCAATTAATTCGTACTTGTGTGTCTTCAGATCTCACAGTTCTGAATGGATGAAAAGTAAACTTTTCTTTTACTCAGAGTTTAAGCATATTTTTTAACAATATGGCAATTTCCTTAAAATTGGATTTAAAATAATAATAAATAATACAAATATATATGTGTGTAACCCTATAAATCGTAACCGTGTACTGTCCCACGTACTGCATAGCTGTATATTGTATATTCACAAACCTACTCAATCTCCTCACACCTGATGATCAGCAGTTAGACCGTAGGGCCGGTCTAGAGCTATGAGAAGACGCTACATAAAAGCACAGTTCTGAGTGAACTTGCATTCCCCTTCTATCTTGGCCAGAACAGAAGTGTACATGGCTTCACAGCTCTCGAGTGGAGTGGCTGTCTAACTGTCTGCTTGTTAAGAGAGACGAAACCTTGAACACCACAGTCCTTCATGGTTAGAAGGCTGAGACTAGGAAGAACTCCCTATTGATTGGGGGGGGGGGGGTTCTAACCTGCAGATCGCCCACTTAGGAGAAGCGCTGAACAGTAGTCGATATGTTCAAGCTAATGGGAATGAATGAGTCCCCAAAGATGCCCAAAAAAAGAGCTCATAAAAGAGACGGTCTTCGGTCTGGGTTCGAAGACAGTGAGCGACTCTTGGTTCTACCATCTTGACTTCGGGACAGAGAAACCTCTAGATGCTTGTCCTCCATTCATCTTGTGGGATGGTGGGTCAAGCTGAGCCATGCTTAAATCTTAAAGGGCTCTTGGTCTAGATTAGATTTTGACCATCGCCATCAGGTAACTGGAGGGGAGGGTCTGGTTTTGGCTATGCAGGCTAGCTTTAGGGTTTTTTTAATCTGATTGGTGGCTAAAGGATACCAGTGAAGAGAATTCAGGTCTGGAAAAAAACTCATGACAGCCCTTTTTGTGTCGTATATTTGGTGAAAGGCTGGTTAAACATCAGTGAAAGATAACTTTACTCAGGAACTGAAGATCTGAGCGTCTTTGTCTTTGATTAAAACGTCATTCGAATTGAAAATCAAAGAGGATATCTAGACGAGCGTTTTAAAAGACTGTACCCTTATCTTTAATTAATACCCTTTGTCTCTCCCTGTCCCTCTTCCCTTCCTAATAGATTCAATAGTTCTTTCCTGGTGCCCAAAATTCTCCCTCTTCCACCCAAGAGGACAACTCCACTGCAGCCCTCCCGTTCCTCAGCAGAGGAACAACTCCCTCAGGCATGCAGCTATCACCATCCTCCAACCACCCATCACCATCCTCCCACCAACCAACCACCCATCACCATTCTCCAACCAACCACCCAACCACCCATCACCATTCTCCAACCAACTACCGATCACCATTCTCCAACCAACCACCCAACCATCCATCACCATCCTCCCACCAACCAACCATCCATCACCATCCTCCCACCAACCAACCATCCATCACCATCCTCCCACCAACCAACCATCCATCACCATTCTCCAACCAACCACCCACCCATCACCATTCTCCAACCAACCACCCACCCATCACCATTCTCCAACCAACCACCCACCCATCACCATTCTCCAACCAACCACCCACCCATCACCATTCTCCAACCAACCACCCAACCACCATTCTCCAACCAACCACCCAACCACCATTCTCCAACCAACCACCCAACCACCCATCACCATTCTCCAACCAACCACCCAACCACCCAACACCATTCTCCAACGACCCATCACCATCCTCCCACCAACCAACCACCCATCACCATCCTCCCACCAACCAACCACCCATCACCATTCTCCAACCACCCACCCACCCATCACCATTCTCCAACCACCCACCCACCCATCACCATTCTCCAACCACCCACCCACCCATCACCATTCTCCAACCAACCAACCATCCATCACCATTCTCCAACCAACCAACCATCCATCACCATTCTCCAACCATCCTTTGTCTTTCCATGTCCCTCTTCCCTTCCTAATAGGCTCAATAGTCTTCTCCTGGTGCCCAAAATTCTCCCTCTTCCACCCAAGAGGACAACTCCACTGCAGTCCTCTCGTTCCTCAGCAGAGGAACAACTCCCTCAGGCATGCAGCTACGATATACCCTACTTCCCCAAAATAACTTTATTCTCTACGTTTTCATGCCCCTGGTTTTAAAGAGCAGCAGAAATCCATATCTGGAAGAGGACGGAGCCACGGCACTTTAGAGCCGTGTTTCATTTCACGCTCCGACTCGTCCGTTCAAATTTAATTGCAGGACCTCGGCTGCTGTGGAAAGCAGAGACAATCAATTACAGCCAAAAGCAGAGAAAGATCTGGCTCCAGCATCTTCAGCCGCTGCTGCGAGGCGTATGGTGGAGTGGAGAAGATTAGGGCTCTTGCATGTTTTCAATAAACGCCTTACAGGACTACATTACATGCAGACGAGCTGTAGAACCTGTAATCTGCTTCTCTGCTTTGAGCCAGACTGAAACAGCTCAGCAGTGACGGCACTGCAGCCTGCTACAGGTGTGGGGCGGTACTGACGTCCTATGGTCAGCATGGGCAACTTTACTTCAGCTAATACAGTAAAGGAATGACCTGGGATTTCCCAGAGGGCAAGTGAGAACGCTAAGTGGACAAGGACACCAAACACAAGCATCCGAACATGACCACAACCTTTCTCCACAACCATCATTCTCCTGCAAGCACCATAATTCTCCAACCACCGCCATCATTCTCCAACCAACCAACCAACCACCCATCACCATTCTCCAACCACCCATCACCATTCTCCAACCAACCCACCACCCATCACCATTCTCCAACCACTCATCAGCATTCTCCAACCAACCCACCACCCATCACCATTCTCCAACCTCTCATCAGCATTCTCCAACCAACCACCCACCCATCAAGCATTCTCCAACCAACCAACCACCCACCCATCAAGCATTCTCCAACCAACCAACCACCCACCCATCAAGCATTCTCCAACCACTCATCAGCATTCTCCAACCACTCATCAGCATTCTCCAACCACTCATCAGCATTCTCCAACCACTCATCAGCATTCTCCAACCACCCATCACCATTCTCCAACCACCCATCACCATTCTCCAACCAACCCACCACCCATCACCATTCTCCAACCACTCATCAGCATTCTCCAACCAACCACCCACCCATCAAGCATTCTCCAACCAACCAACCACCCACCCATCAAGCATTCTCCAACCAACCAACCACCCACCCATCAAGCATTCTCCAACCAACCAACCACCCACCCATCAAGCATTCTCCAACCACTCATCAGCATTCTCCAACCACTCATCAGCATTCTCCAACCACTCATCAGCATTCTCCAACCACTCATCAGCATTCTCCAACCACCCATCAAGCATTCTCCAACCAACCAACCACCCACCCATCAAGCATTCTCCAACCAACCAACCACCCATCAAGCATTCTCCAACCAACCAACCACCCATCAAGCATTCTCCAACCAACCAACCACCCACCCATCAAGCATTCTCCAACCAACCAACCACCCACCCATCAAGCATTCTCCAACCAACCAACCACCCATCGCCATTCTCCAACCAACCAACCACCCATCGCCATTCTCCAACCAACCAACCACCCATCGCCATTCTCCAACCACCCACCCACCATCATACTCCAACCAACCAACCAACACCACCACCATTTTTCAACAAACCACCACCATCATCATTCTCTTTTATACTATCATGGTAAGTATGAACATGCTCAAAATAACGTTTTAATAGCGGCACGTCTGAATGACTCAAACCAACACCTACCAAAACACCATCCTTCTCCACCAAACACCACCACTCTCCCTTTTACCACAAAGTAATTGTACAAACACCCCCACTCTCCTTTAATCCCTAATTCATCACATAGCGATTTTCCCCAAACACCACCACTCTCCAACAAACACCTCCCTTCTCAATTAAACACCACAATTCTCTACCAAACTCCACCACTCTCCAACAAACACCTCCCTTCTCAATTAAACACCACAATTCTCTACCAAACTCCATCATTCTCCAACAAACACCTCCCTTCTCAATTAAACACCACAATTCTCTACCAAACTCCATCATTCTCCAACAAACACCTCCCTTCTCAATTAAACACCACAATTCTCTATCAAACACCATCATTCTCCAACACACACCTGAATTCTCATTGAAACACAGTCTCTCCTAGAAAGAGAATGGGAATGTCTCGGTGTGTGTTGTGCTGGCTTAGCGTAAAGTGGGCCGATTCCACAGCAGCCTGTGGGGGTAATATGTTCATGATTATGTAGCTGGAGAAAAGCCAGGAAACGTCAGCGCTCTGGCCGACCTCTCCCGGCCTGACCTTCCTAAACTGAGCGCACCGAGAAATGTGTGCCAGAAGCCCCCCCCGCCATCCGCTGTATATCCCTGACCCTGCAGAGTCCCAGGTATTTTTAGAATAGTGGGGAGTTTTGGGTGGGAGTGCGTTTAGACCGTACACTAAACAACAACAGGAAGTAGAGGTGTGTGTGTGTGTGTGTGTGTGCAGTGAGTGAGTGTTTATTAGCTGAGACAGAAGGTCCTGGTGGTCTCCTTCCATCTATTCCTCTGCGTTTTAGTTCTCCCGGCCGGTCGAGGGGAATAAGAGAGAGAGAGAGGCCCTTATCGCATTCCTATTGATGTCCTGTGACAGCTCGGAAATCTCCAGCTTCGTTATTAATTACGCCGTGAATCCGTTACCGCCACCTCAGCGGGAGGTCCACAGTTCATTTAGGGAATCCGCAGGGGCCGTGGGTGGGGTGGAGAGTTGGAGACGGGGGGGGGGGCGAAAAGGAAAACACACAAACCCTTTCTACACCCGTGTTCAGATCCTGGCAGACTCCAACAAACACACTTCACTATCTGACAGAGCTCTTTACTCCACATCCAGAGAGCTTGTAGACACGTCTGAGAGGATGTTAAGGGACTTCTCAAGGGAGAGGGGAGACGAGCAGAGTGTGTGTGTGTGTGAGAGTGAGGAAGATCGATGAATAAAGGGAGAAGGGGGAGTGAGACAAACAGAACGAGTGTTCAGAGAGAGAGAGAGAGAAGATGAAGGTAGACGGAGAGAGAGAGAGAGAGAGAGAGAGAGAGAGAAGATAGACAGAGAGCGCAAGATGGTAGACAAAGAGAGAGAGACAATCGAGATTGCGAGAGAGAGAGAGAGAGAGAGAGAGAAAGGGAGAGAGAGAACGCGAGAACGAGCACGAGAGAGCGTGAGAGAGAGAAGGTAGACAAAGAGAGAAAGCAAGAGGGAGAAAATCGAGAACACGAGCGAGAGAGGGAGCCAATGAACAGAGAGAGCGCGCGTGAGAGAGTGCGAGAGGGACAAGGTAGACAAAGAGAGCGAGAGGGAGAAAATAGAGAGAGAGAGAGAGTGAGAAAGAGCGAGGGAGAAAATAAACAAAGAGAGCGAGAGAGAGAGAAGGTAGACAAAGAGAGAGAGCGAGAGAGGGAGAAAATAGAGAGAGAGCGTGAGAGAGAACGAGAGGGAGAAAATAGACAGTGTGTGAGCACGCGAGACAGAGCGAGAGGGAGAAAGGTAGACAGAGAGAGAGAGAGCGTGAGAGAGCGAGAGGGAGAAGACAGACAGAGTGTGCGAGAGCGAGTGAGAAAATAGACAGAGTGTGAGCACGTGAGAGAGTGAGAAGGAGAAAATAGATAGAGAGCGTGAGTGAGAGCGAAAGGGAGAAAATAGATTGTAAGCACGTGAGAGAGAGCAAGAGGGAGAAAATAGAGAGAGCGAGAGCGAGGGAGAGAAGGTAGAAAGAGAGAGAGAACGAGCGGGAGAAGGCAGACTGCGCGAGAGCGAGCGAGAGGGAGAAAATACACAGAGAGAGAGAGAGTGAGAAAGAGCGAGCGAGAGAGAGAAAGAGTGAGTGTTCTGGCTGCCCAGAGAAGAGAGAGTGTGGTCACTGTGAGAGCGGTGAGGTCCAGAGCTGCACTTCCTCCACTGAGCAAAGTTCAACACCATCAGAGAAAAGAAGAACCTCCACCCAAAGGCTTGCAGTGCTTTGATCATACAAATGTAAACTTGTCAATAAAGCAAACAGGACTGAACTGAGAGAGAGAGGGAGAGAGCAAAAGAGAGAGAAAGAGAGAGCGAGAGAGGGAGAGAGCGAGAGAGGGAGAGAGCAAAAGAGAGAGAAAGAGAGAGCGAGAGAGGGAGAGAGCGAGAGAGGGAGAGAGAGACAGAGAGAGAGACAGAGAGAGAGACACAGATATGGTGGGGGGGTGGTGGTAGTGGGTGGGGGGGTGGTGGTAGTGGGTGGGGGGGGGGTGTAGTGGGAGGGTGGGAGTATCTGGAACAGTGAAGAGTTGTCAAGGCAGGAAATGAAGCCTCATCACTTTCATCATCAAAGCCCAGGGTTCAGGGTCAATGATGATGATGATGATGAGGGTGATGAGGAACTGTAATAGTGAAGACTTTGTCCCAGAACGTGCTGCAGGAGCTGGACTTGTTCTCATCAGACCACTAATCCACTACAGTGTGGATTACACTACAGCACAAACTCGCCAAATAATATATTATATATAGTATTTATATTTACGTGTTTATCTCCTCAGTAAATCACTGATATCAGAATAATCACTAATATTATCACTCCTACAGAAAGTGGTGGTGGAGGTTCTCCATCACTGTGTTCATCATTAGAACATCTCCAAAGTTCTCCTCTCTCATGGAGTCTAGTATTATTTAGAGTTCTCCTCAGATCAACACCTGGTTTGGTGGTAAATCAGGGCTTAATGATGGTAAATCAGGTGAGCTGCTGCTGCTGCTGCTGCTGATGGAGGTGAACACATCCTCCACGCTGTGCTGGCTGGACTGGGGGGCGTCCAGGAGAACCCTGGAGGAACCGAGCTCTGTTCTTCAGACTAGCTCACCGACAAGACCTCACTACTTTCTAAGTTCTACAGTGTCAGAACCCACATAAGCTGTTCTATTAGGTTCCTGAACACCTCCACACAGCGAGGAGAGCGTGTGATGTTTAAGTATGTGGTTAGCACCATGCTAACTAGCATATCTGAGCTTTCGACACGCATTAGCCACATTAGCCCCAGCGTGAAACTAAAGAGGCAAGCTACTGGACGCTAAAGGAGTCCATTTTGGAGTAAGGTGAGGAAGGTGGGGGGTGTTCTTATTCTCTGAACTACATCTTGGAGTAAGAGAGCGCCCTCTAGAGGCAAGGTGATTCCTCAAAGCATTGGCTGTAATTATAGCAGTGCAGCGTTGCCAGTTGACCGTTAACCCCCATAGGCCTATTGGAGGTTAAAGTGCATCGTCCAGAAGCAGAACCAGGAACACCCTGTTAGTCCCGGGATTTGAACTGACGACCTTCTGATTACAGGCATACAGGTAGACATACTATTTTTTTTGGACGGGACGGGAAAGCATGTGTATGACATGGGCACATAGGCAAGCCTATTAGAACCACCTCCACACAGTTAGCACAGTTAGCATGCTAATTGGTGTACATATTAGTTGTTAGCTATATTAGCATCGTAGTTTCCAGTGTTAAACTAAAAAAGCTAACTAATGAACACTACTTTAAAAGAGTAGTACAATAATAACAATGTCACATTTCCATTAGAGAGCGCCCCCTAGTGCACACAATCAAGACTACAGTAACACCCCTCAATCAGCAACAAGGTCATAACGTAACTCTAAAATCGGAGAGTTTGAGGACATGGCCTGAGATTAGGCTAAACGCTGAAGAGGATTTGGAAGCCACTTCACATCCCTCATCTGCACTGACCTCCTGACCCAGCAGCACAGATACATTTAAACTGACCGTGGGAAATCTCCCTGGACAGTCCAGTGTGTGTCAACCCTGACGCGCAGGCCTGAGGTCAGCCGGTTCACTGCAGTGTGCTGACTCAGACTGCAGGGGTGGGGCGGGTCCAGCTGCCTCCGGGTCGGTCTCAGGCTTTGGGTTTGGGGCCGAGTGTGTGAGTTAGAGAGGAGTTAATCCCCATTAGGTGCAGATGGAGAATTAATCCCCTTCTCCATAACAGCACAAGTGTGCAGCTGCTCTCGACCCGACCTAATCCAAACCACAGCACACACTCGTCCCCCAGGAGCTCTGCAAAGGAGTGTGAGAAGAACTCAAGGCCATGAGCCGAAACATCAAATATTACATAAGCAGCATGCAGGTCAACATCCGATGTCCCCCTGCCAAGTACTCAACCTGTACATAGCCCCCGCCCCCCCCGGCCCCAATCACCAGTGAGGGTGGGCGAGCATCACCGGGCAACCAACCAACGTGCCAACCAACGAGGGGAAGCACCGCAGGCTCCAACGCACCAGCAGACGCCAGTGACTGCCGGCACCGCAACAAAGCGATGTTGGGGGGGGGGGGGGGGAAGAGCGCCACCTACCCACCCTGGAGAGATTAAGGCCAACTGTGCTCTCTATAGACCTCAGCTGCCGATGGTTAGCAGCATGACCGGGATTCACAGAGCGCCCCCTCATGGACAGCTGTACACATGAATTTCTGGACAAGCTGAGAGCTCCAGCAGCAATATATGCATTTTATATATATATATATATATATAAACAGATTATATTATTACATATTAAATTATAATAATTATTATTAATATATATTTTTTAACATTGGGTGAAAAAAAGGAAAAAGCGTGTTACGTTAACTTAATTAAAAACATAAATTGGTAGAGCACATGGATGGAGGCTACCCCCTTGCAGAGCAGCCTGGAGAGAAAAAGGGGGCAGAACAGATGCTGAATCACTGTTTTACCCTCAAACTGCCCGGTGTACACAATCACACGCTAATTAATTAATTAATTGTGTGAATGTATATGTATAAATATATACTATATAATAGTATTATAAATATATAAAGCAGCCAGTGTTGTGTATGTAGGGGTGAGACAGTAATCAGAAGGTCGCTGGTTCAAATTCCAGGACCAACAGGGTATTCCTGGGTCACCCCTCATGCCCCCCAGGGGAAGCTGCTCAGCTGCCGGCGCTGCATTGCTCCCACACCGAGCAGCGAAATGACCCTTTCACTTGTAATAGCATCAATAAAGTCAGACCACGTGACTGAAAATTACGTGAAGCAAAGTGTGAAGGCTTTAATTCAGTTCAGCACTTTTCACAACAGGGCCGTCCCAAAAGTATTGGGACACCTGCACTGGACTAGACAAGCTGTGTATGTGCATTTGCAATAATTTTCAGCAATAATGCCGCTTTAAGTAGATGAATGCATTCATTTGATGGGGATGCCCTATCTAATGAAAGTGATTATTTATAGCAGCGGAGTAAAAGGGAATTACACTCCCAGCTGTAGGGGGAGCCCAAGAGCAAAAACCACAAATTCCAGCAAAACGATGCTTAAAAATACATTTAAATACATGAACACAATAATAATAATAATAATAATAATTATAATGATACTAATAATCATAAAAGATGGGTCTTTATTATGAAATGTGTATTTAAGACCATGTGACTGGTTTAATTTCAGTAGTTATTAAAAACAATAACATTTTCTTCTCATGTCCGTCTTCCCCACAGATCTTCTCTAACTGGGAGCAGAGTGAGCGCTAATTCCGTCTCCGTTGAGACACTGCCAGTCTAAATGAATTTAAATGCAGTTTAATCCACGGATGGTAATTACGCAATTTCACGGCAGAGAGAGAGAGAGAGAGAGAGACAGAGACAGAGAGAGAGAGAGAGAGAGAGACACAGAGAGAAAGAGAGAGAGAGAGAGAGAGAGACAGAGACAGAGAGAGAGAGAGAGACAGAGACAGAGACAGAGAGAGAGAGAGAGACAGAGACAGAGACAGAGACAGAGAGAGAGAGAAAAAGGGGGGGGGGGGGGCACTGCACCACAGAACAGAGCCCACTGCCTCCCCCGGGAAGAGACCCCCACAGTACAGACAATGAAGAAGCAGGAGGAACGTCCAAAACACCAAAAACGGTTCAGCGATGCCGGTACATGCAGGTTCTAACAGGTGGAGAAACACCTTTAGAGGGCAGTGGTCGGTTCTAAAAGGTGAAACCAATGGTCAGTAATACTGCTTCTAAAAGGTGCAGTAAGACCTTTAGAAGGCGGTGGTCAGCAATGATGGTTCAAACAGGAGGAGAAACACCTTTAGAGGGTGGTGGTCAATAATAACGGCTCTAAAAGGTGGAACCAATGGTCAGTAACACCGGTTCTAAAAGGAGAAGAAACACTTAGAGGGCAGTAGTGAATAACACCTGTTAAAAAAAGTAAAACCTTTAGAGGGCGGTGGTCAGTAATACTGGTTCTAAAAGGTGGAACCAGTGGTCAATAATACCTGTTCTAAAAGATGCAGTAGCACCTTTAGAGGGAAGTGGTCAGTCATTCCGGTTCTAAAAGGTGAAACCAATGGTCAGTAACACCGGTTCTAAAAGGTGGAAAAACACCTTTAGAGGGCGGTGGTGAGCAATATTGGTTCTAAAAGGTGTAACCAATACTCAGTAATGCTGGTTCTAAAAGGTGCAGGAATCCCTTCAGAGGACGGTGGTCATGTTGGTTCTAGCGGGTGCAGTAACACTGTATTTCTTATGAATTTCATAAGGAACCTTTATATCAAGTGAGCGTTCTTTAGACCTCGGAAAGGTTCTTCACATTCACAAAATGCTTTTCTATGGAACCTATGGAAAAGTGGTTCCTCTATGGTATCCCTTAAAGAACCATGTGAAGCAGTGGATGCTCAGTAGAGGGGAGGGGGGAGTGGCTGTACTCACTAGTAGCCTTGAAATGTAAGGATGTAGGAAAGGTACACAGCCTATTCATAGACACACATCCTCAGTGTCCCGGATACCTCGTCTCTGACCTCCTTCCACTGCCTCTCCCTCAGCACCACCACCCCCCCCACACTCGCTTCATTTTCCTGCCCGACTTCAACCCAGAGAGGCAGAGCGTTCGTTCAGTCTGCAGAGCTACACTGTGAAGCATCTCAGTGGTGACGTCAGTCCGGAGCACGTCAAGCGGAGAGATTCAGACAGAGGTAGATGGAGCCGTCCCGTCCAGACGTCCCGCAGTGAGGGGGCTGTTCCTTCAGAAAGAGTGAAAAACCCTGTTTCTGTATCTCAGGGCACGGCCTAGTTATTCCCACTGGAGCGTGAGGGCCGTGCAAGTGTGTGAGAGTGTTTCTGCTGCCTCACACACTTTTTTCGTACCGTTACATCATCTCGAGCGGTCCTGCAGATTCCTCCTGTACAACATCCGGAGAATTCGACCCTTCCTCTTCCTCTAGAGAGTCGCCCAGGTGCTTGTTCAGTCTCTCTTCTCCCTGGTCTCCCTTTTAGGCCCCTGCAAATTCCCCAGAATGCAGCGGCACGGGTCATTCTGACCCCTGACTCTGGACCAGCCAGCCCCTCCGTACTTGAGGGCGATGGTCAAAAGCCTGATCTGCACCAAGAGCCCTTCCAGCTTCAAGTACTGCTCGGCTCGACCCGCCATCCTTTAAGATCCACGGAAGACGAGCGTCCAGACTTTTTACTGTCCTGCACCGAAGTGGTGGAACGAACTTCCCCTGGGTGTCCGAACAGCAGAGTCCAACGCTCGCTGTCCTCAAACCCAGACTGAAGACCCTCCTCTTCTGAGAGTACTCAGGCGAAGAGAAGAGTACTATGGTCTCCATATTGACTGAACTTAAGCCCATTTATAAACGAGACGAGACCGGCTCGAGTGACTGGTCACTTATGACCGAGCGGCTGCTGTTAAAAGCACAGAAAGCTGAGTTTAAAGGTTTTTCCAGTGGTTTTGGATCTGCTAGCTAGCCTTAGTATCAGACACAGAGTATCAGACACCACTGCACCACTGGTTTTTTGTTTTTTGTTTTTTGGCACCTGCTCAGTTATTGTTTCTTCTGAAATCAAGGGTATTAAAGAGCTGATCCTGCTTTTGTTGGAGTAACTGTCTCTACTGTCCAGGGAAGGCGGCTTTCTGCTAGATTTTGGTGGAGCATTGCTGTGAGGATTTGATTGCATTCAGGCACAAGAGTGTTAATGAGGTCAGAGGTTTTTCATTTTTTTTAATGAATTATTTTTTATATTTTTATGTTTCTGTTACAACACAACGGAAGGGCAAATGCACACACACACACAGCTAGTCTAATCTCTGTAGAGAAGTACTGCCAATAGAATAGGACTCTCTCTCTGGAGCAGATAAACATCATGAACCTATTGGCACCATGCTGCCCAATACCAGTCGTGGGCTAGAGGGGTATGAAGCCCCTCCTCAGCATTAAGCTGTGGAGCAGTGGAAGAACTGTGTTCTCTGGAATGATGGTGGTTGAGCTCCATCTAGTACTTTTGGGATGCGGTGGGGTGGTGATTATCCAACATTCTGACCTCGCTAATGCTCTTGTAATGCTTGAGTGCCATCAAATGCTCACAGCAATGCTCCTCCAAAATCTAGAAGGCGGCTTTCTTTATTCTTGGACAGAAGAGACTGGAGAGTTACTCCAACAAAAGCACCCATGACTTCAGAAGACGCAATGAAAGAGCAGGTGTCCCAATACTTTTGTCCCACAATACAGTGTACCACTAAATGCCTTTACTGAGCATCTAAGCTGTTTGACTTATAAATAATAAAAGTGTGACTTTAGCTGGGGTGAAAATACGGAGATGCGTTTTTTTTTTTTTTACCACCCCTTTATTTTAATTCATTTGTTTTAAAGAATCCAAAACGCTGATTTCCTTCTGAAATCTGAATGTCCCAATACTTTTGTCAATTTAGTACTATTTTAATCCTTTAACCCCTTTGACTTCTTGACACTCCTCTTCCTCCAGATGCTGGTTCAGTTAACTCGAGCCAGATGTTGGTCCAGATCCGTCCTACTCACCAGGTTTTCCACTCCTGCTAGCGTGTGATTAGCATTGTAGAGGGAGTAGGTCAGCTGGTACACCCCATCATTGGTCTCGCTGTTGCCGTAGAATCCCACTCCGACCGCGATGCTGCAAGCAGACGGGAAGGAGGTGATAGGTTAACATCATTGCCACAGATCAGAAATGATGAAGACTGCTAGCTTTTTAGGGCTAATTCATGCAGCTTATCCAGTAGCCACTGGCCCAGGCAGAACTTTCTTCGCCCCTGGAAGCCCGAGCCTCATGTGGGAAAAGCGTGTAAGCCTGCTCAGGCATAACTAATCTATTGTGAAGTGGAGTCAGAAAGCATATAGCATAATCCGCTCTGACGTCTACACTTCTTCATTACAGAGCCCCCTCTCAGCGGGGCGGCCCACTCAAATAATACTTTAATGAGGTGCAGCAAATATAGCGCTGCACCATCCAGCCTGCTTTCCCTGATCCGCTGGTCAGATCAGCATCTTCTGAAGCTGAGCCATGGCATCACTGCCACAGTGATTATAACATGTGACCAAAACCCATCAGCCATAACATTAGTACACTTCAGAATATCTCCAAAACCTGTGCAGTGTTCCCAGTGTGCAGTGCTCAAAGAAAGGACAACCAGTGCTGGAGCTTTGGTGGCAGCTAAAAGCTAATGCTAACCACTGAAGCAAGTACTGGTGCAGTTGTCCAACATGATGGATCCTTGGGAGTGGCTAAAAGCTAATGCTAGCCAACCGAAGCAAGTCCTGGTGCAGTCATCAGGCATGATGGAGTCTTGGGAGTGGCTAAAAGCTAATGCTAGCCAACCGAAGCAAGTACTGGTGCAGTTGTCCAACATGCTGGAGTCTTGGGAGTGGCTAAAAGCTAATGCTAGCCAACCGAAGCAAGTCCTGGTGCAGTTGTCCAACATGCTGGAGTCTTGGGAGTGGCTAAAAGCTAATGCTAGCCAACCGAAGCAAGTCCTGGTGCACTTATCTGCCGTGCTGGAGCCTTAAAAGTGGCTAAAAGCTAATGCTAGCCAACCGAAGCAAGTCCTGGTAGAGCTATCTGGCATGCTGGAGTCTTGGGAGTGGCTAAAAGCTAATGCTAGCCAACCGAAGCAAGTCCTGGTGCACTCATCTGCCGTGCTGGAGCCTTAAAAGTGGCTAAAAGCTAATGCTAGCCAACCGAAGCAAGTACTGGTGCAGTTGTCCAACATGCTGGAGTCTTGGGAGTGGCTAAAAGCTAATGCTAGCCAACCGAAGCAAGTCCTGGTGCAGTTGTCCAACATGCTGGAGTCTTGGGAGTGGCTAAAAGCTAATGCTAGCCAACCGAAGCAAGTCCTGGTGCAGTTGTCCAACATGCTGGAGTCTTGGGAGTGGCTAAAAGCTAATGCTAGCCAACCGAAGCAAGTCCTGGTGCACTTATCTGCCGTGCTGGAGCCTTAAAAGTGGCTAAAAGCTAGTGCTAGCCAACCGAAGCAAGTACTGGTAGTGTTATCTGGCATGCTGGAGTCTTGGGAGTGGCTAAAAGCTAATGCTAGCCAACCAAAGCAAGTCCTGGTGCAGTTATCAGGCATGATGGAGTCTTGGGAGTGGCTAAAAGCTAATGCTAGCCAACCGAAGCAAGTCCTTGAGGAGTTATCGGGCATACTGGAGCCTCGGGACTCAACCTGGCATTGGTCAGCATGGTGCCGGTAGGGTCATATTTATTAATCTGCTCGAGGGAGTCCTATTCTATTGGCAGTACTTCTCTACAGGGACTAGACGAGCTACATGTCAAGCATTTGCACACCTGTGTCAGCAACTGAATGCACTCACTACAAGGCGTGTCCACAAACATTTGGACATCTCGACCACTTCTAGTATGTATAGCAGGGCGTACAGTGAGGCATTTGAGGCAGTCGGTTGCTCAGGCTAGTGAAGAGCAGAGGTCTGAAGCGTGCCTCTGTCTGAAGAGCCTCCAGCAGACCACCACCGCTGAACAGCAATTCCAACGATCAGCCGTCATCCCCGCAGCCGGCGCTAAAAAAAAAAAAAAAGGTCCCTGGAGGTTCTGATCTGCTCTCTATAAAAAGCTCCTCACCTCGCTAATTGAAATGACTTTTCCATCACTTAGAGAGGCGCTAACGCCGGCCAGCGTCATTACGAGATGAAGCGGGCCTGCCGGAGCACTTTAACATTAGCGAGAGCTCAGAACGAGCACACACTGCGGCCCAATTAGCATTAATTAATTAATTAATTAATTAACCCACTTTCCCCTCAATTTAGATCGCCATTAGGTGTTTTCCGGCATGTCCTGTGCCAGCGTCCGCACAAGCTCAACCTCATGAAAGTGAAAGCCAGGGAGGCGAACGGAGAGCTATGCAAGGCTAAAAGCTATCTCTAGCTTAAGCTAGCTTTTACCATCCCAGCTGAACCATACTGGCGCTGTACTCCCATCAGGAAGGAAAGCACCGGCTCACCGGTTTTACCGGTAAGACTCGAGAAAGCCAAAAGCGGCATCATATCCGAGGAAGTGAGTCGAGGCAAGGCTAAACGGCTAACCACCACTAGGGCCAGAAACCAGCTAATCAGAGCAGAGCTACAGGTAAAATAACAGGGTGGTAAACAGGGTGGTTAAAGACACCTGAGCATTTCCCACAACTTAAAGACTCCCTTGAAAAATTCCCGGCCTCAAAAGCCTGCACGGAACGAGGGCTTCCATTAGGCTGAATAAAAGCACAGCGATGCTTTTAGCTTTGGGGGTCTTGTGAGGACTGAGTAAGGTCCTCAGTGAGCTAAGGGTCTCTAAATGCCACGTAAGACCCACACACTCAGCCCAGCAGCCGTTTCCCATCTGAAGCTCAGACGGAGTTACGTATCTGACGGAGGGCAGGAAGCATGGCCTGGAACAGGGCTAACTATTATAATGAGGACAACAGTAAAGTTGTTAGTGGGAAGCCCTCTGGGTAAGCTGCAGAAGTGCATCCACCCGTGATGAAGAGCGACTGCTGAAGGAGCTGGAAGGAAAACAGGAGACGGTCACACGGCCTCCAACCCTCAAGCCTCCACAGCCTGACACCTACCCAGGAGTATGGGAAGAGGGTCAGCGTTACCGGATACGGTTCATGTGCAAATCTTCATAGTAATGGAGACACTGGAGCTTCTTCTGCTCTTCCAAACTTCCAACAACACATCAGCAAATACACTATATTGACAAAAGTATTGGGACACCTGCTCGTTCATTGTTTCTTCTGAAATCAAGGGCATTAGATAGAGAGTATCCTGCTTTTTTGATGTTGGAGTCAAGGGTAGGCTTTCTACTAGATTATGAAGGAGCATTGCTGTGAGGATTTAACTGCATACAGCGACAAAGGTATTAGTGAGGACAGGATGTTGGATGACCACATGATCACCACCCCACCTCCAACTCATCCAAAAAGTATTGGATGGAGCACCACCACCCATCGCTCCAGAGAACCCAGTATATTATATATATTATCTTTACCTCTCTCTCTCTCTCTCTCTCTATATATATATATATATATATATATATATATATATATATATATATATATATATATATATATATATATATATATATAAATAAAGGCTATATAAATGTGTATATATATATTATAATAACATTCATTTATTTATTTTTGCCGGTGTGTGTGTGGATATATAAATGTGTAAATATATATTATATTAAAATATGTGTGTAAAGAAAAACATACATAATTGTGTGTGTATATATACACATATATATACACACATATATGTATATATATATACATACACACACACATACATATATACATATGAGAGTGGCTAAAAGCTAATGCTAGCCAACTGAAGCAAATCCTGGTAGAGTTATCTGGCATTGCTAACACTAATTATATTAATATAATTATACATTATATATACACACACACAGATATATATATATACACACACACACACACACACACACATACACACACAATTTATATTTATTTATTTATTTTTCTATTTATTGCTATTTATTATTATTATTGTATTGTGCAATTGCTACTAAATTGCTAATGGCTGCTAAATGTCCTTCGGGATCAATGAAGTATCTATCTATCTATCTATCTACAGAAGATGTACGGTCTATTTATGGATATGTTCATCACTAATTAA
The DNA here is from genome assembly GCF_030463535.1 of Salminus brasiliensis. NCBI lineage: Eukaryota > Metazoa > Chordata > Actinopteri > Characiformes > Bryconidae > Salminus > Salminus brasiliensis. The sequence continues at coordinate 3,046,904 of NC_132899.1, forward strand.
AGAGATGTTGAATAATTTAATACGTTTCCCATATGCGCGAGCTTTCACTGTCTTCACTCGCAGCTCGACTCCTCCTCTCTCTATAGCCATTATGTAACACTCTCCCAGAACCCCTCACGACTGTCCATCTCCAGCGGCAGCTCTGACACCAGTGAGCCTCGTATGTGGAACAGCATCCTATCTTACACCCCGCCAACAGTCTACTGTCACTGCGTCGGTTAATCAGCAGCGCTGCTTGGGAGTATATCTACGCTGATGGGCGTGGTGGTCTCGAAATGAGGGGTGTTCAGGTCAGTTTCTGGAGTATTGCCGTGTATCTCAGCATCGGAAAACACAGGAGGAGCTCCACTGACTGAAAACAGCCCAGACAGACGTTCATCAACAGTCAGACGTTCGTCAACAGTCAGACGTTCGTGGGTATCCCAGGCAAAAGGACGAATCGAAGACCACACAGTACACATGCCATGACGAGGGTTATGATTGAATATGTTGCAATGCTGCAAGGTGATCATTTATTGATTGATTGAGTTATTGATTTTGCCACAGTAACACACCATTAGTAGTGCCATACATAAAACACTGTCATATGCATAAACTCTGAGTACTACACTGCCATCTAGTGGTCGGGGTTTAAACACAACACAAAATGAACCATTGCCTGCCACCCATCTTTACATCTAAACTATTCGCCAATAATCAATACTGTGTTTTTTAAATCAATACAGTATTGCAAAACATATCATCGCGATACTTCGATAAATCACAATGCATCAATATTTTTCCGACCCGAGAGAAGCAGAACCGTTGACCTATGGGGGGGTTAAACAACGCTGATGCATCGTACTGCTTGTTCAGTACACACAGTATAATATGCATGATCTCACTACATCATCAATCAATCACATTATATATAAGTACTCTATGTGTCCAAATGTTTGTGGACACCCCTTCTAACACGCACAGCTTGTCCAGTCCCTGTGGAGTAGAGCTGGCCTCACTGGAGCAGAGAAACATGAGCCTGTTGGCACCATGCTGCCTAATGCCAGGCGTGGGCTAAAGGGGTATGAAGCCCCCCAGCAGCGTTGAGCTGTGGAGCAGTGGATGGTGCTCCACCCAGTACTTTTGGGATCGGTTGAGGAGGTTGGGGATACGGTGAAGTTGTGACTCTTACTCGCGCTCTTGCAGTCGCTGAATGCAATCAAATCCTCACAGCAACGCTCTACTCCAAAATCTAGCAGAAAGCCTTCTTCTCTGAACAGTAGAGATAGAGATCAGCTCTTTTTAAAACCTGTGATTACAGAAGAAAAAGCTGGCGAGAGCAGGCGTCCCAATACTTTTGTCCAAATAAAACTATGTTCCCAGCTCATGCAGATCACGACGGCTGTGACGATCACCTGGTGAGTGGAATCGGCGCATGCAGAAAGGCTGGATTTGTATTGGCCGTGTCCTGTTTTCGAGCAGCTGTGCTTTGTTTGTTGACCTCGTAAAATCTTCCTTATGTCTTCGCAGATGGAGTCGAGCTTTCGGTTGGGACTGTTCTGCTGTCTGCTGACGCTTCAGTGTGTTCATTCCTCGCTAATTGCTCGGGTGTTGAAATTAATGAACAGCTACAGTGAGCGTAGGCCGTGACTTGAATAGAGACTCCGTTACTTATACATAAATGAGCAACCATCTGTTCCCCCTTTCCGGTTGGGGGTGGAGGGGGGGGGGGGATCCAGATGAAAGCTGGAGTGTGCAGCCTGGGTTTCAAGGGTGAGTTGCCAATAGCTTCCCTCATCAATCATCGCTGTAGTGAATCACACACTACAAGTGCCCAGATGGTGCTGATCTTCAGATGACCTGCATCCCTCCTCGCTTTTTTGGGGTAAATTTTTGAATTTCAGGTGAATATATAATGAAGGTGTATCGGCGGTCTCGCTCAATAAGAACGACGCTGTAACTGTAAAAGTACTGAAGTCGAAGGTAGGAGCTGCCCCCCGGGAACGTGATGCATACCCATCTTCTACAGTCTCCACAACAGCTGCAGCGCTGGGACGTCCCGATTCAAACCGAATGCTGCCCCCAGGCTTGGTTAAACAGTGCCCTGCTCCAGAACGGGACGGTATGTAGAGTACCTCTGTGTACCTCAAGTGGTTCCACTTGACAAGCTGGGGGATTGGGGATGCGGTGGAGTGGTGATGCTCCATCCAACACCCTGACCTCACCAATACCTTTGTCGCTGGATGCAATCAAATCCTCACAGCAATGCTCCTCCATAATCTATATACTCTTTGCATGATCTGATATAGGTTTCAGGACATTTCCATGACCGGAAATATAGACTATACATTTCCAGACTGGCCAGAATGTCCAGCACACATGGGTGCCCTGGGAATCACACTACTGACCTTTTAACCTTGACCAGAACAAACAGCAGCAGGTCCATCAACGCACAGTCATGTAGAATTGCAGACTGACTGCAAGTCTTGACTTGGTGTTGATGCCCATCTCCGTATTTTGACACTGACCACGCCGGGCAATTTTAGGTATCTGGCTGAACTGAAGCTGCTACAACAGAATTAAGCCTGTGAGATCGTGGGCCCTGTTTTAGTGATTTTTTGGGATGAGCTGGAGAGTTGGGGGTCATGAAGCTTTTGTCGCTGATTGCAATCAAATCCTCAAAGCAATGCCCCCTCCTCCAAAATCTAGTAGAAAGCTGTCTTCTCTGGACAGTAGAGACAGTTCCTCCAACAGAAGCAGGATCAGCTCTTTTTAATACCCTCAATTACAGAAGAAATAACGAATGAGCAAGTGTCCCAATACTTTTGTCCATGTACTATAGCTTTACTGAAAACCTAACACCTAGCCACCTGCCACCATGGCAACATCAACACCACCCAACACCTCACACCTAGCGTCCTGCCACCATTGCAACACCACCAGGATACAAACATCACCCAACACGAAACGTCCAGCCACCATGGCAACACCACCAGGACACCAACATCACCCAACCCCCAACGTCCTGCCACCATGGCAACACCACCTGGGCACCAACACCTAACGTCCTGCCACCAGGACACCAACATCACCCGACACCTAACGTCCTGCCACCATGGCATCACCACCAGGACACCAACACCCAACGCCTTGCAACCATGGCAACACCACCCAACACCTAATGTCCTGCCACAATGGCAACACCACCAGGACACCAACATCACACCAACACCTAACACCCTGCCACCATGGCAGCACCACCAGGACACCAACATCACCAGACACCTAACGTCCTGCCACCATGGTAACAACAACAAGACATCAACGCCATCAAATCATCTCACACCTAGCACCCTGCAACCATGGCAACATCACCAGGACCTTAACACTACCCAACACCAGTTTTAGTAGCCAACACCAAACAAAATCTTATAAGGATCAACCATGGCAACATCAACAGGACATCAACATCACCCAAAACCAAATGTCTTGCCACCATGGTAACATCACCAGGACCTTAACCTTAACCTTTTTTAGAAACCAACAGCACACCAAATGACCAGACCAACCATGACAACACCACCAGGACATCAACACCCCATCACCCCAAACACCATCACCAGAACACCACAACCACTACCAACACCGGACGTCCTCCAACCATGGCAACACCTAATCAAACAGAGTAGGTCAGCACACCATTCCAGCTACACAGAAATCACACCCAGGCCAACGAGGCTAAAGCACGGAGGAGGGAATGCCGTACGGGATGCTGCCCACAGAGCGCCCTGCGCTCACACTGCTGGACAGAAGGCGCTGTATTGTCGAGCACTGGGAACAAGTCCAACATTCCTGTCTCAGTGCTGTAGTGTTCTCTTCTCTCTCTCTCTCACTCACTCACTCACACACACACACACACACACACACACACACACACACACACACACACACACACACAGCTGATTTATATGGCCATTTACACCACAAAGGAGATTAGAGTAACAGAAGGCTGCTTAGATTGACTGTAATTCATCATAAGCGTCAACAGTTTTAGCCTGTGTTTATTCCCGACTCGGCCTCACACGCTACCAAGTGCATTAAGCAGCACCGTCGTCAAGCCTCAAGTCAACAGTTTTCCAAGTCATTAGTATTCCAGGCCCGGTCCATGGCCGGGTCCAATCCGTCAGCGATGCCGTGAGCCTGCATCATCATGGACAAAAGCTGAAGGTCCAAATATGGGGATTCATTCACTGGCTAAACTAAACAAAAGATGGGCAAGATGTTCTCCCGTTGTTCTCCCACGCCGTCTGAAGAACACAGCCGCTTCCCGAGGACAATTTAAGCTCTGAGGTTTGCCACTGGTTAGCCTGACAGCAACAGCACTTATAAACGCATCTGTGATCAAAAAGCAAAGCCAGCTCCAGCTCCAGCTCCAGCCCAGGGTGCTCTCAAAAGGGCAATGTGACTAAATTTAGCTCGCCTCAGAGTTAGAAAATAAAAAAGCTTTCTAAACTGAGATCTATTAAAATGTTCAGAGGCTTCGAGTCGGTGTTGCTTTTTCAGTCAGTCCGTCCATCAGACCTCTACGTTCTACAGCAGGGACCTCTCCAATCACAGCTACTCTAACCAGGACGGGACTCACCACACATACCGTCTAGAAAAATCACTGCATCTGAAAAAACTAACTTTACAGGAGAAGGAACAAGGGCCTTAACTTTCAATGGAAGTCAATGTAAAAAGATTCAATTACAAGCCATTTTGGAGCATATCCATTGGCTCATTGAAAATCTGGAGAAACATGAACTGCCAGATTCACATTATGAAGAAAAGTGAAAATGTATGAATATTGGCGTAATTATTGATTACCTAAACTATTAAATATGAAGGTGCTACGAAAGGTTATTTAAGAGTGTGAAAAACCTTTAAATTCACTAATGTTCTGGAACTGTAGCAACATTAAAAGAACAGCACCAGTTGGATCATTCTTTATAATTGCAACATCAAAAGAACAGCACCTGCACCCCACACCTAATGTTCTAGAACTGTAGCAACATCAAAAGAACAGCACTGGTAGGATCTTTCCTTATAATTGCAACATCAAAAGAACACCACCAGCACCCAACACCTAATGTTCTAGAACCATAGCAACATCAAAAGAACAGCACCCAAACACCTAATGTTCTAGAACCATAGCAACATCAACAGAACAGCACCAGCACCCAAACACCTAATGTTCTAGAACCATAGCAACATCAACAGAACAGCACCAGCACCCAAACACCTAATGTTCTAGAACCATAGCAACATCAACAGAACAGCACCAGCACCCAACACTGTTCTGGAACCATAGCAACATTAACAGAACAGTACCAGCACCCAACATCTAATGTTTGGAACCATAGCAACATCAACAGAACACCTAATGTTTGGAACCATAGCAACATCAAAAGAACAGCACTGGTAGGATCTTTCCTTATAATTGCAACATCAAAAGAATGACACCAGCACCCAAACACCTAATGCTCTAGAACCATAGCAACATCAAAAGAACAGCACCAGCACCCAACACCTAATGTTCTGCAACCATAGCAACATCAAAAGGACAGCACCTGCACACAACACCTAATGTTCTGCAACCGTATCAACATCAAAAGGACAGCACCAGCACCCAACACTGTTCTGGAACTGTAGCAACATTAAAAGAACAGCACCAGCACCCAACACTGTTCTGGAACCATAGCAACATTAACAGAACAGCACCAGCACCCAACACCTAATGTTTGGAACCATAGCAACATCAAAAGAACAGCACTGGTAGGATCTTTCCTTATAATTGCAACATCAAAAGAACGACACCAGCACCCAAACACCTAATGCTCTAGAACCATAGCAACATCAAAAGAACAGCACCAGCACACAACACCTAATGTTCTGCAACCGTAGCAACATCAAAAGGACAGCACCTGCACCCAACATCTAATGTTCTGGAACCATAGCAACATCAACAGAACAGCACCAGCACCCAACACCTAATGTTTGGAACCATAGCAACATCAACAGAACACCTAATGTTTGGAACCATAGCAACATCAACAGAACAGCACCAGCACCCAACACCTAATGTTTGGAACCATAGCAACATCAACAGAACACCTAATGTTTGGAACCATAGCAACATCAACAGAACAGCACCAGCACCCAACACCTAAAGTTTGGAACCATAGCAACATCAACAGAACAGCACCAGCACCCAACACCTAATGTTTGGAACCATAGCAACATCAACAGAACACCTAATGTTTGGAACCATAGCAACATCAAAAGAACAGCACCAGCACCCAACACTGTTCTGGAACTGTAGCAACATTAAAAGAAGAGCACCAGCACCCAACATCTAAAGTTTGGAACCATAGCAACATTAAAAGAACAGCACCAGCACCCAACATCTAATGTTCTGGGGCAGGAAAGCCTGCATTAGAAGCGGCTGATTTGCGGGAATCATTATGATGTTTTGCTGGAACAAGCAATTATAAAGAACGAGGCAAATGAGAAATGTCTTGTTTTCCATGCAGACGGCCCTGAGGAAGCCCAACGCGGACGCTGTGGTTCAGTTCATTAGGAAGGACTCGGGACCTGCAGAGTCCCAAACAGGAAACAGAACATCGCTTTTCATTTGCTGAGCAGATGGCTGAGCGTTTGTCTCATGTTTTTCTGCTTCGGGAGGCAGTCCAGGCACTCAACACCATCAGGCCTTGAAGCAGAGAGAAACCAAACCCAAGCAGAGAGGGCAGAAAGACTGAGAAATGCCCCGAGGAGAAACCATGCACTGACATTTAGATATAGCCTGTACAGAAAGAGAGAGCTGCCAGACTAGGCAATCTGCTTTAGAGCCTTTCATTTCATTTCATTCATAGCCTATAAACAATCAATAAACACTCCTATACACTAGAATAAGAGATATTAGTCCATAAACACCTCAATAAACACCTATACACTAGAATAGAGATATTAGTCCATAAACACCTCAATAAACTCCTATACACTAGAATAAGAGATATTAGTCCATAAACACCTCAATAAACTCCTATACACTAGAATAAGAGATATTAGTCCATAAACACCTCAATAAACACTCCTATACACTAGAATAGGAGATTAGTCCATAAACACCTCAATAAACTCCTATACACTAGAATAAGAGATATTAGTCCATAAACACCTCAATAAACACTCCTATACACTAGAATAGGAGATTAGTCCATAAACCCCTCAGTAAACACTCCTATACACTAGAATAGGAGATTAGTCCATAAACACCCTCAATAAACACTTTTATACACTAGAATAAGAGATTAGTCCATAAACACCTCAATAAAACACTCCTATTCACTAGAATAGAAGGTATTAGTCCATATACACCTCAATAAACACTCCCTTACACTAGGAGATATTAGTCCATAAACCCCTCAAAAAAACACTTCTATACACTAGAATAGGAGATATTAGCCCATAAACACCCTCAATAAACACTCCTATACACTAGAATAGGAGATATTAGCACATAAACACCCTCAATAAACACTCATACACTAGAATAAGAGATATCCATCCATAAACTCCTCAATAAACACTCCTATACACTAGAATAGGAGATATTAGTCCATAAACACCTCAATAAACACTCCTATACACTAGAATAGGAGATTAGCCCATAAACACCTCAACAAACACTGCTGTACCATGTTCTATGATGTAGAACAGTTTGTTCTTATATCACTTCAGTATTTTCCAGCTATTCCTGTTAACCGTCTTTCATTTCAGTTCATATTTTGACACCCGAGCCAATTCATTGACAATTGTGGAGCAGTAATTACCCAGCTCAAGTGTGTCCAGCTTTAATTCCCTCACATTGTCCACAGGGTAGGATTACCCCGGCCACAAAACCAATTAGATGGTTTGCTGCTAACAAAACATACAGCTGTGAAGGCCTGACGAAGCCAGGGCTGTTGTACAGAGCTAAGCCTGTTTTACAGTGACCATAAAAACCCTACAAATTACACTGACCCAGTGGAAATCCACCAGGACCAGACGCCTCTGAGGAACCAGTCGACATTCCCTGACTCTAGCCTTACATCATCTCTCCATCCCACACACACACACACTGCTGAACAAGCACTCCAGTCTGAAGGCCCTAAATTGAATTCAGGTGCCTCCTGCATGAGCCGGTCTGATGATAATCCCGTGACAGTCATCTGTGCAGCAAGAGTGCTCTGGTTTTATTGAGTTAGGACACACTGGTGTTCCTGCTGTTCCAGAAGACAGGGAGCGCTGTACCCGTAAGTGAGGTCCGTGGTGAGGTCTGTGCTTACGTGCAGCCGCCCTGTCCCTGCTCTGCTCACAATGTGTTCCCTGGTAGCTACTGCTGCCAGCTTCAGTCAGCCTGTACTGCACTGCACCTTCAGAACCCATTCATCCACTAGAGAACCTCACAGAAACCTGAGGAACGCCTTCCATGTTCAGCCTTAAAAGCTGCCTATGTTATACTAATATAATTCATACAGGGCTTCGTTCTGGACGCCCTGCGCTCTCAGGGCTTCGTTCTGGACGCCCTGCGCTCTCAGGGCTTCGCTCTGGACGCCCTGCGCTCTCAGGGCTTCGCTCTGGACGCCCTGCGCTCTCAGGGCTTCGCTCTGGACGCCCTGCGCTCTCAGGGCTTCGCTCTGGACGCCCTGCGCTCTCAGGGCTTCGTTCTGGACATGGACTTTCCTTCAAATTTCAGTCTTAGGAGCTGCTTATGTTATACTAGTATAATTCATAGTGGACGCCGGTGCTCTCAGGGCTTCGTTCTGGACGTCGGTGCTCTCAGGGCTTCGTTCTGGACATGGACGTTTCCAGGGCTTCGTTCTGGACGCCGGCCCTCTCAGGGCTTCGTTCTGGACATATACATTCCTAGGGCTTTGTTCTGGACGCTGGTGTTCTCAGGGCTTCGTTCTGGACATGGATGTTCTTAGGGCTTCGTTCTGGACATGGATGTTCTTAGGGCTTCGTTCTGGACATGGAAGTTCCTTCAAAGTTCAGTCTTAGAAGCTGCTTATGTTCTACTAATAAAATTCATACTGGACATTGGTGTTCTCAGGGCTTCGTTGTGGACGCTGGATGTTCCCAGGGTCCCAACAGTTTACAATCATCTACAGCTCTGTTCATCACTCTGGACGCAAATAATGTTTATTTTCTGTTTCAGATGTTTCTGCTGATGATGTTTAGTACAAGAATTAGAATCTGAATCAGTCAACCTGCAACTCGATGGAATTAATTGATTTGAAAACACTAATTCGTAAAGAATAATTTTTACTTATATATATATATTTTTTGGAAAGTTTTCCAAAGCCAGGCCCCTGATCTCCAGAAGACTGGCGAGGAATGTGCTCTTTGTGGGTTTTCTCAGGAGCTCATTGTAGCGGAGCTGAATAGCTGTCGTCTGGCTCTCACACTCCAGCACACTAGCCTCCCTCTTCTCTCAGGTCATGAGGTCGATTCGGTGTGTCTGGGCGATTCACTGCCCAGCTTAATTCCCACTGCTCACAAAAACACGCCTGAGCTTGGAGGGTGGACGCCGAGAAGTCTGCGGCAGTTCTCACACCTTTTCACGGATCAATCACGAGATCGACTGGACGCCTCAGAGGAGATCCTCAGCTTACTCTACAGCCCTCTAAAGAAGACCTTACAAATCATTATATATTTTAATATTATTGAACCCTGGGCACCCATGACCCTGACGCTGGTTCACCGGTTGTCCTTCCTTGGAGCACTTTTGATAGGTGGTGATGAACACTGCACACCACTGGAACACCCCACAAGACCTGCCTGCTGATGTTCTGGAGATGTTCTGACCCAGTCATTGTCTAGAACATCACAGTCTGGTTCTATTTTTGCTGCTTCATCACCTTCAAGAACCGACTGTTCTTTACTTGCTGACTAATATTTCTGACCTAATGACTGATGCCATTAGAACCAGATCACAGTTATTCACTTCACCTGCCAGTGGTTTTAATGTTATGGCTGATAAAGGCAGCTACTCCAGCATCTGAGAACATTAGGGTCAAACAGGAGCGTTGTGTATTTGTACTGCCATTGGAGAACCTGATCTTATTAGAAGTCTGAGGGCCCACCAGGAGCCCCCATAGTCACAGCCCTGACACACACACACACGGTCACTCACCAGCTAAGGAGTCCAGCAGCGACGGCCGCCCAGGTAACACAGCAGGAGTTCGGCTTCTTCGTCTCTTCGGCTTCTTCGTCTCTCCTGCAGCAGCACAGGCAGCTCAAGTACACCGCCAGACCCAGCAGATTCAATCCCAGACCAGCGGCCGCCACGCAGAACAGGAACATCAGAGACTACAGACACACACACACACACACACACAATTTATTAAAACCAACAA